>NC_132887.1:37189577-37222077 GCF_030463535.1 Salminus brasiliensis | reverse complement strand
CCCTGACATATTCGCTCAGTCGTAAAAATTCCATGCCCCGTCCCGCTACGCATGCACGCAGGGCAAGTCAGCGTGTCAGCCTCTGCGACTGCACGTTCTGCTGCCCCTAGCGAAGCGAGGCTGCTGAAGTGTCACTTGTTTACATACAGTTCTATTTCACCCTTTTGTTCACTTGTTCATCGCCCCTCCCTCTCGTCTCTCTCATCCGCAGGTTTCCGAAGCAGCAGACTGCTCACTTGTCACTCGTCGCAGAACCATGAGGCAAGCCAAGGTTTCCTCGTACCTCTCAATGGGGCTCCAGTATCTGGCGATCGTGGCGATACTGCTCACCAACATCCACCGCGTGATGGCGGAGAACGTGCAAGACCACAGCTCCAACCACAACACTTCTGACAACAAGTCGGATTCCTGCGGAGGCCTGGTTGAGTGCGCCCCTGGCGTCATTCTCCCAGTGTGGGAGCCCCAGAACCCCTCGTTCGGGGACAAGGTGGCACGGGCCACGGTCTACTTCGTGGCGCTGGTGTACATGTTCCTCGGGGTGTCGATCATCGCAGACCGCTTCATGGCATCCATCGAGGTGATCACCTCTCAAGAGAAAGAGATCACTATTAAGAAACCGAACGGAGAGACGACGACCACTACCGTGCGCATCTGGAACGAAACGGTGTCCAACCTTACCCTCATGGCCCTGGGTTCCTCTGCCCCGGAAATTCTGTTGTCGGTCATTGAGGTGTGCGGACATAACTTCGAAGCTGGTGACCTTGGGCCCGCCACCATTGTGGGCAGCGCCGCCTTCAACATGTTTGTGATTATTGGGCTCTGCGTCTACGTGGTTCCTGACGGGGAGCATCGCAAGGTGAAGCACCTCCGGGTGTTCTTCGTCACCGCCGCCTGGAGCATCTTTGCCTACCTGTGGCTCTACCTGATTCTGGCCGTCATCTCGCCAGGCGTGGTCCAGGTGTGGGAAGGCCTCCTCACCCTCTTCTTCTTCCCCATCTGTGTGGTCTTTGCTTGGATAGCTGACCGGCGCCTTCTCTTCTACAAGTACGTCTACAAGCGCTACCGGACTGGCAGGCAGCGTGGCATGATCATCGAGACCGAAGGCGACCGTCCGCTCCCGTCTAAAGTGGACATCGAAATGGATGGGAAGATGCTCAACTCCCACGCCGTGGACTTTCTGGATGGGACCCTCACGCTGGACCTGGACGACAAGGACCTGGACGAGGAGGAGGCCAGGCGAGACATGGCGAAAATCCTGAAGGAACTGAAGCAGAAGCATCCCGACAAAGAGGTTGAGCAACTGATCGAGCTCGCTAACTACCAGGTGCTCAGCCAGCAGCAGAAGAGCCGTGCCTTCTACCGCTGCCAGGCCACGCGGCTGATGACTGGCGCCGGAAACATTCTGAAGAAACACGCGGCGGACCAGGCCCGAAAAGCGGTGAGCATGCATGAGGTGCGCAGCGACACTGGCGAAAACGACCCCATTTCCAAGATCTTCTTCGAACCTGGCTCATACCAGTGTCTGGAGAACTGCGGAACCGTGGCGGTGAACGTGATCAGGCGTGGTGGCGACATCAACCAGACGGTGTCCGTTGAATTCCGCACCGAAGACGGCACGGCCAACGCCGGCTCGGACTACGAGTTTACCGAAGGCACGGTTGTTTTCAAGCCGGGCGAGACGCAGAAGGAGATCCGCATCGGCATCATCGACGACGACATCTTCGAGGAGGACGAAAACTTCCACATCCACCTTAGCAACGTCCGCGTTCTTCACGAAGGAGCGGAGCCTGAGACCACCGAGGCCAACCATGTGGAGACCATTGCGACTCTCGGCGCTCCCACTACTGCGACCGTCACCATCTTTGACGATGACCATGCTGGAATCTTCACGTTCGAAGAGCCCGTGACCCACGTCAGCGAGAGCGTAGGCGTGATGGAGGCGAAGGTGCTCCGGACATCGGGAGCTCGTGGCGTTGTTATGGTACCCTACAAGACCGTCGAGGGCAGCGCCAAGGGAGGCGGCGAGGACTTTGAGGACACCCACGGCGTGCTGGAGTTCCAAAACGATGAAATCTTGTAAGTGGCATCTTTGATTCTACACGAAAAAACCAGTTGATCGTTTTGGTGTCTTTATTGACAGAGCATTTGTTAACGTGCCTGAAAGTGGTTCGTAGGTCTTTCCGGTTGTCCAGTTGATGTCCAGAAATGGCTTTCAGTGTGTGCTCTTGTCAGTTAAGAAACCACGTGCATGAATGATGTAAGTGATGTCATTGGGTTATGCCTGACGGTTGGTCGAATGCATGCGGAACGTGTGCCGTGTGACATCGCGGTGATGTCACAATGACATCGGAAAGCATGAAGCCCAAAGAGCTGACGAAGGAGTCCTCCCGCAGTTCCTCTTTCCTGCCTCTTGTCTTCTTTCACTGTCCCGTACGTCTGTCCGTCCTCTACGGCTTTCGCTCTACGCCCTCCGCAGCCTCGAGGCTCGCTCTGTCCGCGTCTGTAAGCGTACATGTCAGTGGTCTGTGGTTGTTGTACGGTTCTGGTTCATGGAAGTTTCCCCTTTTCTCTGTCGGGTTCTGGCTGATGTTCCATGTGTGCTGATGATGTAACGTCTTTCAGTGCATCAGGGATTTTCTTTGGCAAGTCTGCTAACCACAGTTTAACACCAGGACCAGCCACAGTCCTTCCTGAGGACGGATGATGTAGTCTTGCGCTTGAAAAGGAATGCGTCCTGGCCCGAGAAGTCGGTGACTGTGCACGATGGACTGCATCTGCGTTTAGGCCTGTCCTTGATTGCACTGCTACATTGACAGGTCACCGTACGCGATTGCACTGGTGTGGATGTGTTGGCGCTGCAGCCTGAAAAGCCAAGCAGTCGCGCGACCTTTCGCGCAATTCCGTGAAAAAGCTCAAAGCGATCCGACGCGTTCCCGAGCGTGGGGTTATTTAAACAGTGCGTAGCAGCACCCAGCAGTCACAACATACACACGTACAGGCAAACATAGGAAAACACCCTTTTACCGCTCGCTATCTCTCTTGTCTCGCCGCGTATCTCTCTCTCCCTTCCTCTCCGGCTCTCCCTCTGTTTCACAGGGCGTGTAAGACAAGTGAAGTGATTGAGTGAACGTGGGCCGTGTGTTTTAAACAGATTCGAAGCAGATGTGGAGGGTCAGACTTTCCGGGGCCTGTTGGCCTACTGCATACTTTCCATCGCGCAGTGCTGCGAGCGCCGTTAAGTGGATTTTAATAACACTCCTTTAATGAAATGATGGAGGGACTGAGGGATGGAGGGACCGAGGGGAGGAGTGTGCTGCGTCGTAACAGGGAGAAAAGGGGTCTTGGCGTTTTAGCGTTATGCCGGACCTGTGGAAGCAATCACTTCCCTTTAGGCAGTCCTTTGTTTACAGACAAGCTTCACCGCTGAGACAACACAACTTCGGCTGCTCGTCTAGTGCGAGAGGGATTTTGATGAGTGGCGGGTTGTAGGGGTTGTAGCTCTGGCAGTCGCCTTCTTAAGCCTATAGTGCTGCTTAATATCATAGATGTGGCAGTTTGGATAAAGCAAGTGCACATTCCGTCTACTTGACTTTTTCCACTCAGGACAGTTTTAGGCTTCCCGGGCCTTTTGGAAATGCACTGTAGCCTTGAGTCACATTTTATTTTGCCATTTTAACCCCATTTGTACCCCACATTTTACCCTACCCAGCAGCTACGACACCCCCTCCCCTCAAAACACGGTGCCACCAGCACAGGAAGGGTCACATAAAGCACCACTGCATCTTTTCAAGCTAATGCTTATCGCTAATGCTGCATCATTGGACGGAGAGCACTAACCCAAATCCTCACAGCAGTGTTTGTAGACTGGTATCATCTTAGCCTTCATCACTAGTCAGTAGAGACAGTTACAAAAGCAACAGAAGCAGCAGAAATTCCCAATAAATGAGCAGGTGTCCCAATACTTTTGTCCATACACATACATATATCTGAGTTTACCTTGTTATATGAAGTATTTGCCATATACTATACCAGACCTACATGAAAAACATGATTTCATGAGTGAATGGCTTGTTTACTAGCCATTTCTGGTCTTTATTGATGTTAGCGCTACTGGATATCACTAATGGAACGTCATTGGACGTTTCAGCACTAACCGCCAGCCAGTTCTGCTGACCAGGACTACGCTAGTCAGTGTGCTGAGTTAGCTAATATAAGAGAACTGGCAGTTAGTGTTCTCCTCCAAACGTGTCGAACCGTCCAATGATGCAGCATTAGCGATCGTTAAAAAATAAAGGGGGGGGGGGGGGGGCGGACTGTGGCATTACCAGCAGGCCTAGGTTGAAATCTCACTCTTCTCTAAGGCTGACACATGCTCTCTGTCAGTCTTTGTTTCCATAGCTACGACATAAGCAAGTGTTACATTAAAAAAAAAAAAAGCCCTAAAGAAATCACAGGCTGTTGCGGTAATGACGGTAATACCCAGTAAAACCCCAGCCAACACGCTCATGTGGGGGGCTCACGTGGGTGGAACGTGGGCTAGCTCGAGTTCCAGGTGGGCACGGGCTCTGAGTGGGCTTGTACAGGTCTTGTTACTTGGACCCGGTTGGACTTCCAAAATGAGTCCCCATTATTACAGCCCATCCCATCTAGTGTACAACCCAAATGGGGCTTATGTTGAACCCCTCTTGGTCCCATCACTGACCCTACTGGGAGCCTGGTGGGCATCCATCGATATGTAGGGCCAATATAGAAACCCTTGGACAAAACTTACTGGTTCCCAGTTGGGCTACCCATACAGGCCCCACATGGGCATGTTATCTGGGTGATGTTGGGGAACGGTAGTATGCTAATTTACCACTTGTTGATTGATGGCATTTGACGTCTGGATTGGGGACAAGGCCAAAGTGGCACTGGGAAACATTGGGAAAAATGGAAGGCCTGGTGATTTTGGTGCATCATTTTTAGGGGGTGTGGCAATAAATATTAACATTAATTAGCATAAATTTAAAACGTAGGGACATAGAAGTCCCCCCGAATTGAAGAAACGCCCCAGTTTATGTCGCCCTAAATGAAATCGTACAGAGTTTAGAGTTGGGCGATATGGGAAAAAATTGATATCACGATATTTAAAGACATTTTTTATGATATATACAATATTTATTGCCCTAAATTCGTAAAGGTTATGAAAACTGCTATCCAAACCGATTCCCATACTGAGTCCAGTGATTTTTACTCAAACTTTTACTCAAAGTTAAATAAGACTGATTACACTCTGTAAGCACTGATAAGCATATTTATGATACACTCATATAAGCATATTGTGTATAACGATAACGATATAAAAATGTATCACGATACGATAAAATATTGTCATATTGCCCAGCTCTCAGTTATAGTTATACACCACCTAATACAGTTAAACCACCAAAAAAAGCAGCTGATCCTAGATCCGGGCCTTTCCTCTGGAGAGGTTCCCGCGAAAAAGGAGTCCTACGCTGCTATACGCCCTTGAACGCATCCCAGATGCAAGGGAGGACGGATTGCTCCTGTACGAATAAGAAAAAAAAAGGAGAAGGAGAAAGAGGGAGGAAAAAAAGGGAATGAGAAAATAGATGATCTACATTGCATTGCCAGAGGCCACCTCCACCCTAATTTCAGCGCCTCGCTCTCTTTGTCACACCAAAGTGAGGAAAAGTTTCTTCCCACCTCTCTCGCTTCGTTCTCCTCCGCAGTCCGGCTCGGGCTGCTCCACTGGGCCGCTGTTGAGGGAGGCTGGCGTTGATTGATTGGAGTGTGTGTGTGTGTGTGTGCTTGTGTCTCAGTGTGTGTGTGTGTGTGTGCTTGTGTCTCAGTGTGTGTGTGTGTGTGTGTTTGCATACATCGTTGCTCATTAGGGCGTGCAGGCATGTTGATTAGTGCTCCTGTGCGTCTTTGCTTACATCTTTGTTCGCATTAATTTGTGTAGGCCACTCAATGGAGAGTGTGTGTGTGTGTGTGTGTGTGTGTGTGTGTCTATGTACCTGATAAGAGCCCCTGTAAGACAGTCCCTTCTGAAGCACAGCACGTACATATTAACTCAGGAGAAAATGTGCATATAGCATTAGCCACTGCTGCAGTACTGTGAGTGGTGCACACACACACACACACTTTCTCACTCTCTCTCCCCACACACACACACACACACACACACACACACACACAATCGTACGCATAATCAGCTCAAATTACCTTGTAATTCGGTTGTGTTCCTCAAAATGTCAAGCCAGTGGGTGGCAAGAGAGAATATGGCTTGGTATCTGTTTGTCATTTGTATGCACAGTGTGTGTGTGTGTGTGTGTGTGTGTGTGTGTGTGAGAGAGAGAAATAGTGTGTGTGTTAGTGCAAAGAGAAAAGTGCCCGGACTATATGAATGAATATGCATATAATATGTTAATATCCCTTGTATATACATACACGAAATGGACAAAAGTATTGGGACACCTGCTCGTTCATTGCTTCTTCTAAAATTTCTCTGACTTCAATCCTGCTTCTGCTGGAGGAACTATCACTACTAGCCTTTCTACTAATTCTGAAACATTGCCGTGAGGATTCCATTGCATTCAGCCACAGGAGCCAGAATTAGAGTTCCAACTCCCCCCCAAAATGATTGGGTGGGGCGCAGTCTGTCTATATACCCATCTAGGTTTATGGTGTCCTGCTTCAGAGTGTCCTATTCTATTGGCAGTACTGTACTCTCAAGACAAGCTGTGTGTGTGTGCATTTGCACATCTGCCTCAGCAACGGGTGCAACCTAAAGGAGCCAAATGCATTTATTTCATGAAGGCCTGTCCACAAACATTTGGACACATTGTTATAGTCACAAGGGAGCAAATTCCTGACACTGATCAAGGCAATTTCAGCACTTTCAAAAATTAGAGTGATGATGCTGTGTGTGTGTGTGTGTGTGTGTGTGTGTTTAAGAGTGTGTTGCAGTGCTTTTCTGTTGCGCGAATGTGCAGTAGCCACTGGCAGAATCCCCAGAAACGCCTCGACCGCCTTCGGCGCGGTAATGCCAGCCTGAGCTCGAGGTTTGAGGAGGCGCAGGTGGCCGCGCACGGACGCAGCCCTGGCCTACATCTCACTGTCATCGTAGGAGACAGCCATCAGATGGTACTGTCCCTCAGGACGGCCTTTATGTGAGGAACAAAGGAAAACAGCGAGAAAACAGGAGAGAGAGAGAGAGGACAAAGTTACATAGAGACGGGAGGAGAGATGAAAAGCGCGAGAGGGAGAGAGTAAGAGAGAGAGAGAGAGGGGTGGAAGTGGCTAGAGACCGTCCTTCAAAGACACAGAGGATGAGCAAAAGGAACAGATGGATGAAAAGACGGAGACGGAAAAAGAGAAAGGCAAAGACAAAGGGGAGAGAGAGAGAGAGAGAGAGAGAGAGAGAGAGAAAGGCAGCGCGAGAGCACATGCGAGTGGTCAGGTTTGAAGTGCTAATCTATAGTCTCTCATTAAACCTTCTAGCAGCTGCGGGGCATCGCACGCAGTCGGACTCATTAACGGCTAAGAACGATGACGGGCCGAGGCCTATTAAGTTACTAGCGGACGCTAATCAGACGCTAGCAGAGATCCTGGCGCTCTATTACGCGTAAATAAGGCACCTCCACCCCGTATTCACACGCAGAAGGTCTCAAATCAGCCGCGCTTGATTCTACCACAGTTTGAAGAAGGTCAGATATTCTTCACATTAACTGAAAGTGAAGTACTTTTCACTTGTTAGCTTGGGCTAATTAGCCAGGCCTAAAACTGAGTAGGTCCCCATTGTGCCACTACGACAGATCTGACCACTCGAGGCATGGACTCCACAAGACCTCTGAAAGTCCTGTAAGCTGTGAGGTAGGTGGGGCCTCCATGGGTCATATCAATGAGCCAGACTTAGGTGCCCATGACTCTTTTGGGAGGTATGGACCACTGCATACCAGGGTAAAGGTAAAGGTGCACGTATTTGTCACTGTACAGTGTGGACTGTACAGTGAAATGTGTCCTCCGCATTTTACACACACACACACACCCAGCCAACTCCAGCGCCCGGGGAGCAGAGAGGGTAAAGGGCCTTGCTCAAGGGCCCAACAGTGGCAGCTTGCCGAGCCCGGGAATCGAACCCACAACCCTGTTATCGATATCTCGGAGCTCTAACCGCTGAGCCACCACTGCCCCACATTTGGATTTGGGTCATTCTCAGGTAAATAGTTAGGTTTTGATGTACGATATATGTCCAAATGTTTGTAGACACCTCTTCTAATGAATCCATTGAGCTATTTGCACTAAGTTGCACCCACATATGAGCATATGTTGGAGATGAGATGGGTTGGTGGTCCTCCAACATCCAACAACCTTGCTAATGCGCTTGTCACTGTATGCAATCAAATCTTCAATCTCACAGCAATGCTTCTTCAAAATCTAGCAGACAGCCTTCATCCCTGGACGATAGAGATAGTTACTCCAAAAGCAGGATCAACTCATTTTTAATACCCTTGATTTTGGCAGACGAATGAGCTGGTGTCCCAATACTTTTGTCCATATGGTGAATTTACGTTCAGCCTATATTCCAGACCAGACCAGACCATAGTTTTATACCTAATCCATCCTAGACGGATTTAAGCCCAGGACAAACATCTGCATACGCAGAGATTAGCTGAGAACACATAGGTCCTTGCCAGGCTAATGAATTTATCCCAGGACGGTTCTAGTGGACGCTAATCTGACGCTAGCGGAAAGGCCGCTGGTACTTCTGTGTGGTGTTGGCCGTAAAGCGCCACCACCACCATGTAGTTACACGCGGTTGAAAGGTCTTAATTCAGCCCAGACTAATTTCTCCCAGTTTGATGAAGGCCTGGACATCTTCAAATTGGCAGCAAACGAGCCGGCTCTTGACCTGTCATCTTAATTAACCAGGCTTGGTTTCTAGTAGATGCTAATCAGGCGCTAGTAGAGGCTGTTGGCACTCTGCTACCAGTAAATATCAAGCTGTCACTGAGGATCTACACACAGATGAAGGGGCTAAATACAGTCTGGGCTGATTTTAGCCCAGTCTGATGAAAGACTTCAAATTAGCCAAAAATGAGCACGCCATGCGCTCGCTAGCTTAATGAACTCGGTGCCACAAGCTCATCCAGCGCTAACGGAGCGTGCGGATGCTCTGTACGGGGAAAAATACATGTGTTTATGCTTTTACAGCGTTTTACTTTTGTACATAATATAGCTCAACAGTAGCGGACGTAGATCCCAGATTAGCGCCCTTTGCGTGCTTAGCCGACGGTGTGACTGCGAGGTTCTGGCATAGTATCGGTTTTAGCTTTTAGAGGTACATCAGTCAGAAAGGCCCTCATTCTGGATGAAGAGGCTGGGACAAAAGATCCTGAGCCACCAAGTGTAGGAGTATCTTCTCAAGGTTATGTGGCAAGCATCCCACAACAAGCTGAAGCTCTGCGACGGTAACAAGACACTTATTAACAGCGATGTTTCAGTTAGCGCTGGGATTTCCCGCGCTAGCAGTGACACATCCTAGCCCCCAACTGTTCCATCGGTTGAAATCATACACGTGATTAATTGTCCATCTTCATGCGGCTGTCGTACTTAAATGCCAGATTAAAATGTAGCGAAAGATCTTCACTGATCATTACTGAGAAGTTTCATCTCTTTCATTAAATCTGAATCACTTGTTAGCAAGTTAACGATATAACACTGTTGTTGCTACGCTGGCATATAAAGCTGATACCAACAGGTAAAGCTAGCGATCGTGCACTTGCTATCCGCTATCAAGCTAGTCCCTTTAGCGTGTGTTAGTGGTCAAAAAAGGGTTCCATGGGAGCCCGATCCATGGAGGCCCCATCTCACAACGTGTCGGCGGGTACCAGGTCGTCCATGTGTTGACGGGTCAGAGCTGTTTTGGTGGAGGGAGAGGGTGCTACTCAATATTAGGCAATAAACTACTGCAAATACTTTACCCTCATCCCTGTGCTGAAGCGTTCCTCTCCACCTCCTGTGCTGTGTCTTCTCAGCCTCTCTTCACCTGCCTGGATGATCCTCGTGTCTCTTCAAGCGTTCAACCTGTCTTTCCCTCTACGCAGGTGTGCACTCATTACTGTGTAGCGGGAAAGTGTGCGGCGTCAGTGAAATAGAAGACCGTCCCATTAGTTTTACCCACTGGATGATGAGCGGAGCATATTACCACAGCGCTAAAGCATGAATGACTTTCAAAGGTCCTCACAGAGCCATCCCTCTCTCTCTCCCTCTTCTTTTCTATCTCTCTCGACCGACCTTTCCCACACTTTCTTATTCTGTTGTGTGTTCCGGATTGAATTACTGAGTGTGTGTGTGTGTGTGTGTTGGATGCTTGCTGTGTCAGAGTGCTTTCAGTGTTCACATGTTCTCGCTCCGTTCCCAGAGCCGCAGGAAAGGCAGGGGGGGTCAGGTTGAGCGTGGCTAAGACTACAGAGCAGTGGTCTTCAGCCCTCCCCCTGGACATCTACAGGACCGTCCTGCAGGTCACCAACACCAACCCGAATCGAACACACTCCAGTCAGCCAAGCGTTCCACTATCCAGAGCCTCCCAGAGCAGTGTTGGGTTTCCACGCCGCGTGGACAAAAGTAATTGGACAGCTGCTCATTCATTGTTTCTTCTTAAATCGAGGGGATTCTCTGAGAACTGTCCTCTTTGCTAGAACCCTTCTTGCATGGAGTGTAATGAAAGCTTGGAAGATAAATTGAAGAACTCTGGGAAGAACTGGGATACTTAAATGGTTCTTTGTTTTATTAAAAGGGTTCTTCAGATTTGCAGATGGTTCTACAAACCTTTTATAATATTTTAATAAATATATTGAACATAATAGCACCGAAAAGGGTTCAGTGGTATACTAAGGCAGTGGTTCTATATAGAACCATTCCAACGTGAAGAACCACAGGGACGCTTAGATAGTTCTTTGCCGGTAAAAGGGTTCTTCAGATCTGTAGATGGTTCTACAAACCTTTTAGGACCTTTTTAAAAATATAGATGGTTCAAAATAGCACCAAAAAAGGGTTCCACTACCGTTACAACTCCCCCTTTTGCTAGAACCATTTTGCCATTTGGTTCGTTACCTAGTAAAAGGGTTCTTCAGATTTACAGATGGTTCTACAACCCTTATAGTACCATTCAAAATAAAGTACTGTAAAGCACCAAAAAGGGTTCCACTACATTACTAATCACAGAACCCTATATAGAACCAGTATAAATGTATAAATAAAGAACCATGGGCATGAATAGATGGTTCTTAGCCTGGTTAAAGGGTTCGTCAGATTTGTAGATGGTCCTACAAACCTTTTAGGACCAAATAGCACCAAAAAAGGGTTCTACTACCTACAACTCTCATTTTGCTAGAACCATTTTGCCATTTGGTTCGTTACCTAGTAAAAGGGTTCTTCAGATCTGTAGATGGTTCTACGACCCTTATAGGACCATTCAAAATAAAGTACTATAAAGCACCAAAAAGGGTTCCACTACATTACTAATCACAGAACCCTATATAGAACCAGTATAAATGTATAAATAAAGAACCATGGGCATGATTAGATGGTTCTTAGCCTGGTTAAAGGGTTCTTCGGGTAGGTGGCAATTTTATATACCTAACCTTTTAAAATTAATTTTATAAGGTTCTATACACCACAGAAAGGGTTCCCCCCGTTAGTGCCGCAAGCCGAAAAACCCTTTTTGCTTAGCGTGCATGTTTACCTTTGTGCTCTTCCCCCATAGGGCTGATGAGTCAAACATCAGAGAACTGCCCCAAGAATCACCTGCCCTCGCCTGTGTGTGTGTGTGTGTGTGTGTGTGTGCTGGTCCAGACCTGCAGGTTATGCGGTCAGTAAATTGTTTTTAGTGTTTGTTGCCGTAGATTTGATTTCAGCCCCTCTGCCCAGAGCCATTCAAACAGGTGGGACTCATCCCTGCCAGGAGTTCTTCTACTTCCAACTAGTGTAACCTGAGAGGGTGCATGTGCGAGAGTGTGTGTGTGTGTGTGTGTGTGAGAGAGAGAGAGTGTGTGTGTGTTTGTTCTTGCCTCAGGGCTGCATTCAGACTCCCTTTTCCGTCCAGGCCAAACGGCACAGTTTTCAACACCTTGCTTGGCTGCACACACCCATACACACACATACACACACACACACACACACACATGCCCACGTCTACTTTTTGTTTTGTTTTTTTTCTTCCCGGGACCAGTTGTCCTTTGCTGAGGGCAGAGGGGTCACTTTCCAGGTGGAGGTCAGCAGCGTCAGAGCTGCATCCGAGCGATACAAAGAGACAGTTGTGGGGGTGGGGGGTCCCTGTCCTCCCCGGCTAGCCGGCCGGCCGGCTGAACTGCCCGATCTCCCGAAAGCATTCCGAAAAGACAGAAAATCTCACTGATGGTTAAATATTAATGCGAGTGCAATGAGGAAAATCTCCATCCTGGCCAGCTGCCAAAGCGATTCACTTCATTTATTTATTTTCTTAATAATCCACCTAATTTGAAGGGCCAAGTACCTAATCCCACATTGGGTCATGTGAACCCCCACGCCACCCCCCCTTCCCGGTTATGCATGTGTCTCCTAACAGACGCCTGTGCTGACCAACATACCACTAGGCGTGATGTAGGGACCTGTCCCCATCAACACACCCCTGAGAGAGCAAGGCACATTGTGCTCTCTCTGAATCCGGCTGCTGATGGCAAAGCCTAGGGTGACCCTGGATTCGAACCAGCCTTAGCCCCCACCCCCCCCCCCCCTTCTCCTCCCCAGATTCACCCCATTACCCCAAATATTAAAAATTAAAAACAAAACTTGGATTATTTTGCATATTTTTTGCTGAAATTAACAATAAAAAATACCAATATCAGCTTATAAAAGGGTTCCTCACCATCACAGAACCATCACAACACTGTTTCCGTGCCTTATGTAAGACTGGTATATGAGTAGGCGGGGCTTAACTAAGTGCTAAGCTGAATGGGTAGAGATGCCCTACACTGACAAAAGTATTGGGACACCTGTTCGTTTTTTCCGTTTCTTGCCGAAATTGTTCCTGCTTTTGTTGGAGTGACTGTCTCTACTGTCCAGAGAATAAGTCTGCATTGCTGTGAGGATCTGATTGCATTCAGTGACAAGAGCATTAGTGAGGTCAGAATGCTGGATGCACCAAGCATCATTCCAGAGAGCACAGTTCTTCCACTGCTCCATAGCTTAATGCTAGCTGGGGGGCGGGGGGTGCTTTACACCCCTCTAGCCCACGCCTGGCATCAGGCAAGCAAGGTGTCAGTAGGTTCAAGTTCCAGCTAGTCCTATTCTATTGGCAGTTCTTCTCCACAGGGACTAGACAGGCTGTATCAGCGATGGGTGCAACTTAAAGTAGCTGAATTTGTTCATTACAAGAGGTGTCCACAAACATTTGGACATGTAGTGTGGCCGAGCTTCTCTAGTTTAAGGTGGATATTTGAAGAGTGGCTATACACTCCAGGTTACAGACACCATCTGAGGCTGGGTCAGAGAGTGTGTGTGTGTGTGTGTGAGTGAGTGAGACAGTGTGTGAGAGCGAGAGAGAGAGAGAGAGAAATGAAACAGAACTGGCTACACTTACAAAAGTCATCGCTAGGCAACAGATGAGATATAGTGGTTACGGTTATGTAGGGCACTGGGAATGAGAGAAAAGAGAGGGATGGAGGGAAGGAAAATAGGACTGAGAGAGAGAGAGAGAGAGAGAGCTGTAACTCCTGCAGGGCTCACTGTGTGTGGATTAGTGGCTGGCTGAAATGCCGTAAGTGCTTTAAACTGAGCCACCTGGATTAAAGTGTCTTTACACCTCACACACCTTTACTGCTGACGCAGCAGTTACACACACACACACACACACACACACACACTACATCTGTATGCCACCATCAAACATCTCGATATGTGGGATGTTTGAATGTGATCTGTGGTCAGCTGGTTCGCCTTACAGCACCCTGCATGTTGTTGCCGGACTTTCCCTTTAAAAATTGCAGGTGTCTGGTTCAATTCGCTACCACTGAGATTAAACCCGACTCGATACGGTTCTCTAGAACGGAGCGTTTCACACCAAACCTCACCACATTCACGCTGTTTTCATCCTAACTGATTAATTAAGGAGAAATCTGAAAACGGTGGACTTCCCCTTTAAACATTTTGGACGTCTGGTCCCATCCACCACCACTGGGAACAAATCTGACTCTGTTTTAATAAGTTTTAATAGAACAGAGTGTTTTAAGCCAAATATCTCTCCACGACTTTGTTTACATCTTAATTGCTTAAGGATTTTCAACTTTTCAAAGTTTCAAAGTTTGAAAAGTTGGTGGACTCCCCCTTTAAACATTTTGGACACCTGGTTCCTATCACCACCACTGTGAACAAGTCTGACTTGGTACGTTTTTCCAAAATAGAACGTTTCACACTAACCCCCTTGATTATTATTATATTTTTAAGTATCTTAAGTATTTAATTATTGAAAACTTTCCAATCACTGGACTTCCCCTTTAAACATTTTGGACGTCTGGTTCCATCCACAACCACTGTGAACAAATCTCACAGAGCATTTCCCACCAAACCTCTCTCAACGGCCTTGTTTGTTTCCCTTTAAACTTTTCGGACGCCTGTTTTCTCTCACTTCCACTGTGAACAAACACACACACACTTCACACTTCACACACACACACACACACACACATTAAAGCAGGAGCACTTTACCCCTGCGTTTCTGTCTCGGTGGGTATATCCCTCATTCTGAGTGGCCGGTGCACGCATTACAGCGAGAGACTTAAACTGCTGACTCTTCTCCCTGCAACTTTCCTGAGGATTAAAAACTTCCCTCTTTAATCTACGGTGGCCCGCAGGTTCCATTTCTCTCCTTCACTCACTCTCTCTCTCTCTCTCTCTCTCTTGCTCTGTCTCTCGCTCTTAGCCAAATCCAGCCAAATCCAGCTGGAGAGAAATGGCATTTTTCCGGTCTCCCTGGCTGCCGTGCGGGAATAAAATATCGGAGTCGCTTTTCCGAACTCTGAAAAGAGTGATTTGCTAAATGTCACAGAGTTCCCAAGCAGCCGTGGAGAGAGAACAGGGGGTTATTAATGCTTATTGGTTGATTAAATAAGACGTTATTGATGGTTATGGGAGCAATAATGAGCTTAGCTGGAGATTCATTATTTGGAGGCTCGGCACAGATGCCTTGGCAAGCCGTCCGTCTTCATTAGGACGGACAGACCTTAAAAAAAAACCTAAAAAAAAAAAAAAAACGGGGAATAGGAGGGAGACAGGCGGCGAGAGAAGGTTTGGGTGGGTGGGGGGGGGGGGTTATTATTGTTGGATGATAGATAACCTACCTACACTCATATCATATTTTCTGCGTCGTTTAATGATTGCAATGTAAACGAAGTCATTCTGAGCGCATTTGGTGCGAAATCAGATTCATTGTAGAGAAGCTTTACCAGCCGTTGCCATGGCAACAAAACACAAATATAGCCGTTTTATTTACTATCCAAAACTACAAGTGAACCTCCACACGTCTACTGGGTTTCATATATAACGCTGCTGATGGTAAAGTACTAATAAATCTAAAGAGAAATGTGGGGGACTATTTTTCCCACGGCATCCTGCATGTATCCTTCCGCCAAGAATGCATTATATATATATATATATATATATATATATATATATATATATATATATATATATATATATGCATATTTTAGCTAGTATACTGATCCCAAAACGACCAGAAAACCATCTTCAGAGCATCAGGTAGCGTATTCATAACCAATGCCTTGAATAGCGTCCTGTGCTGGAACCTCTTAAGGTCATTAAAGCTCTTTTGGACGCCTGGTTCCATTCACCACCACTGTGATGAATTTTGTAAGATGGTCTGGTTCTCCAGAACGGAGAAATTTCACACCAAATATCTCAGAGTGACTTTGTTTACATCTTAGTCGTTTAATTACGCAGAGCTTTCGGAAAGTGTAGACCTCCCCTTTAAACATTTGAGACGTCTGGTTCCATTCACCACCACTGTGACCGATTAGCGAAAGGGTTTTCGCACAAGTTATGGAGTTGGTGAGGCTTTCCCTTTAAACCACTGACCGGTGGTGTGATCAGCACAGCGTTCGTCTAGGATTAATGATTATTATATTAAAATTAAATCTGGTATCACTAGCCACTCTGCTAGCATGGGCTAGCAAGATATAGTCTTTAAATAAGTGTGTGTGTGTGTGTGTGTGTGTGTCCATAAATGTGTGTTTTTAGTGTCAGACAGGTGGTAATCTCTTAATCCTGCTGAGTCATGCTTTGAGCACTGCTCCGTGTGTAATCCTTCACCGCTAACAGGAAGTAGCCCCTCGGAGGCCGCGCTGTCCCGCGCTGTCCCCGCCGCTAGCGCCATGCTCGAGCGCTCCGCAGCACTTCCTCTCCAAGCCAACAGGAGCTCGGACGCCACGCCTTCATCAACAGCGCTCAATCACTGAGGCTTAAACAGGCTCTACCGCAGCTCTGCGTGATTGCTTAGCTAAGCTAATTGCTGAAAGTTGGATCATTCTTAAGGCACTCAACGGATTGGGACGATTAATCTGCTCTTGAGTGACCGCTGCGCTCCGCTCGGCTCGCTGGGAGTTACATTTCATTTCATTTATCGTTATCAGCGTTCGGTGGAAGAGTCATTTAAACAGCTAAGAAGGGAAGTGTTCCTCAGCTGCGTAGCCTAGCTGCCATTATAGAAGAGCCGTCGGCTATCAGTGCGTAGACTTCGCCGCTAACGACGACATGGAGAGCGACTTTAACGAATATGTATATAGGAGTTGAATCAGGTGTGTTAAATCAGTTACCAGAAACCCCTATCCTTGTGCTTCCACTCACTGGCCACTTTATTAGAAACCCCAACCTCGTGCCTCCACTCACTGGCCACTTTATTAGAAACTCCAACCTCGTGCTTCCACTCACTGGCCACTTTATTAGAAACCCCAACCTCGTGCTTCCACTCACTGGCCACTTTATTAGAAACACCTACCTCATGCTTCCACTCACTGGCCACTTTATTAGAAACCCCTACCCTGTGCTTCCACTCACTGGCCACTTTATTAGAAACCCCAACCTCGTGCTTCCACTCACTGGCCACTTTATTAGAAACCCCAACCTCGTGCTTCCACTCACTGGCCACTTTATTAGAAACACCTACCTCATGCTTCCACTCACTGGCCACTTTATTAGAGACCCCTACCCTGGGCTTCCACTGACTGGCCACTTTATCAGAAACAGCTACCTCGTGCTTCCACTCACTGGCCACTTTATTAGAAACACCTACCTCATGCTTCCACTCACTGGCCACTTTATTAGAGACCCCTACCCTGGGCTTCCACTGACTGGCCACTTTATCAGAAACAGCTACCTCGTGCTTCCACTCACTGGCCACTTTATTAGAAACACCTACCTCATGCTTCCACTCACTGGCCACTTTATTAGAAACCCCTACCCTGGCCTTCCACTCACTGGTCACTTTATTAGAAACCCCTACCCTGGGCTTCCACTCACTGGCCACTTTATTAGAAACCCCAACCCTGGCCTTCCACTCACTGGTCACTTTATTAAAAAAACCCAACCTTGTGCTTCCACTCACTGGCCACTTTATTAGAAACCCCTACCCTGGGCTTCCACTGACTGGTCACTTTATTAGAAACCCCAACCCTGGGCTTCCCTCACTGGCCACTTTATCAGAACCAGCTACTTTGTGCTTCCACTCACTGGCCACTTTATTAGAAACACCTACCTTGTGCTTCCACTCACTGGTCACTTTATTAGAAACCCCTACCCTGGGCTTCCACTGACTGGCCACTTTATCAGAACCAGCTACTTTGTGCTTCCACTCACTGGCCACTTTATTAGAAACACCTGCCTTTTGCTTCCACTCACTGGCCACTTTATTAGAAACCCCTACCCTGTGCTTTCACTCACTGGCCACTTTATTAGAAACTCCAACCTCGTGCTTCCACTCACTGGCCACTTTATTAGAAACCCCAACCTCGTGCTTCCACTCACTGGCCACTTTATTAGAAACACCTACCTCATGCTTCCACTCACTGGCCACTTTATTAGAAACCCCTACCCTGTGCTTCCACTCACTGGCCACTTTATTAGAAACCCCAACCTCGTGCTTCCACTCACTGGCCACTTTATTAGAAACCCCAACCTCGTGCTTCCACTCACTGGCCACTTTATTAGAAACACCTACCTCATGCTTCCACTCACTGGCCACTTTATTAGAGACCCCTACCCTGGGCTTCCACTGACTGGCCACTTTATCAGAAACAGCTACCTCGTGCTTCCACTCACTGGCCACTTTATTAGAAACACCTACCTCATGCTTCCACTCACTGGCCACTTTATTAGAAACCCCTACCCTGGCCTTCCACTCACTGGTCACTTTATTAAAAAAACCCAACCTTGTGCTTCCACTCACTGGCCACTTTATTAGAAACCCCTACCCTGGGCTTCCACTGACTGGTCACTTTATTAGAAACCCCAACCCTGGGCTTCCCTCACTGGCCACTTTATCAGAACCAGCTACTTTGTGCTTCCACTCACTGGCCACTTTATTAGAAACACCTACCTTGTGCTTCCACTCACTGGTCACTTTATTAGAAACCCCTACCCTGGGCTTCCACTGACTGGCCACTTTATCAGAACCAGCTACTTTGTGCTTCCACTCACTGGCCACTTTATTAGAAACACCTGCCTTTTGCTTCCACTCACTGGCCACTTTATTAGAAACCCCTACCCTGTGCTTTCACTCACTGGCCACTTTATTAGAAACCCCTACCCTAGGCTTCCACTCACTACCACATCCCCCCACAAACTGGGCCCCACATCGTTCAGCCACTTTATTAGAAACACCCTTTAGTGGAATCACAAGGTAGGTGTTTCTAATAAAGTGGCCAGACAGAGTGGGGTCCAGTTCGTGGGGGAAGCTTGTGGTGGTGATGTTATTAAAGAATAATAAGCAGTGCAGGTGTGTGTGTGTGTCTACAGTGATTACCCTTGAAGCCTCATTTCAAATTCTATGTATTATTGCAGTGTGTGATCAGAGAGAGTGTGTGTGTGTGTGTGTGTGTGTTTGGTTTTCAGTGTGAGAGAGTGTGTTGTGTTGTGGCTTAAATCTGAGTGAAGTTAGGACAGCAGTTCTGGAAGTGTACAGACACTGCCTGCAGACACACACCACTGAGAGTGTGTGTGTGTGTGTGTGTGTGTGTGAGTGCATGCGCAAGCAGATGGCCTATGGCATTCTCTGCACCTCACTGTGTAAGATGTGGTGCGTCTTTGGTTTCTGTGCTCTCACTGTGGTTGTGGTTGTGTGTGTGTGTGTGTGTGTGTGTGTGTGTTCTAGACCACTCTGTTCTAGAGTATAGTATAGTCAGTTCCCCATGAGAACTCTTTCACTAGCATGAAATATTAATGCATCTGCAGTATACACACACACACACACATGCACACACACACAAACACTCACACACACACACTCAGAACAGCCCTGATGGGAAGTGTGTTCGAAGTTGTTTACTTCTGCAACATCAAGGAAAGAGTTCATTGGCTGTTGTTTTGATTGATTGATTCATTTGTTCGTTCGGTTGTTCTCAGTGAGTCATTTGTTCTTTTTGGTTGATTCACTTGCTCATTCATTATCATTGGTTCACTCATTCATTCATACTGACTGATTCAAACGACACATTCACTCATCGACTCACTCGTTCATTCCTGTCAATTGATTTACTCATTCATTCATCATCACTGAGTCACTCATTCTTTTTAGTTGATTCATTATCGATTCACCACCCATTCATTCCTACTAACTGATTCACTCATTAATTCTCTAAGAGTCATTCACTCATTCACTATCATTGATTCTTTCTTATTATGATTGATTCACATATTCATTTATTCTCATCTATTCAATTACTCTGTGTTTCTTATTGATTCACTCGTTCAGTCATTTTCATTGATTCATAGACTCATCAGTTATCATTTATCATTTGCTTATTCTCAAAGATTCATTCACTCATTCACGGTCACCGATTCACTCATGCAGAGAGAGAGAGAGAGGGGAAATGATCTTGCTCAGAATTTGTGGCTGTTACCGAAGCAGAGAGAACGAGAGATTGAGAGCGAGGGGAGGACGAGAATGAAAGCAATAGAGAGTGAGAGAGGGCGCGAGAGGAGGCGAGAGAGAGGGGAGGAGGAGGAGAGAGTGAAATGGAGCTAAATGAAAAGGCTGGAGCTCCTTCTAAAGGAGTGTTTACAACTGTAATACCTGTGTGTGTGTGTGTGTGTGTGTGTGTGTGTGTGTGTGTGTGAATGCGTACATGCCTGTGTGTGTGTATGTGTGTGTGTGCAGAGATTTGCTTTCATTTATCGATCAGACTTTTCTCCTGCTCTCTAGGAAACATGAGACAAGCCGACTATATATATATGTGTGTGTGTGTGTGTGTGTGTGTCTACCACGACACCCCCCTAACACACGCACACACACTCAGATGCTGTGTCACTTTCAAATTCAGATGTGGTTTGTTGCTGTTTGACAAAGACAAACAGGGATGTCAGACACACTGCTTGCAGAAAACAACACTTTTTGATCTCTCTCCCTGTGTGTGTGTGTGTGTGTGTGTGTGTGTTTACCTGTGCTGCTCTCCTCAGGTGATGTCAGAGTGTGTGCTGTGCCTTGATAATGGAGTCTCACAGAAACAGATTTTGCCAAGGTTGTTGTGATTATCAGGAGAGATCTGTGTCCGTGTGGATGTGTGTGTAGGTAGATGTGTGAGTGTGTGTGTGTGTGTGTGTGTAGGTGGCTGAGCAGGAGCTGGACAGGCTCTTACAGCAGCACTTACTTTCGCTCTTCTGAAAGGTTAAAAACAAAGACGCAGCAATCACCCTGTCCTTCTGTTCTTCTGTCCACCCTCCCTTAACACACACACACACACACACATGTTCGTATTCCTATCTTAGTGGTGCATACCCAATATGTATGCCTGTATATATGTATAATAAATGCTAAAAGCTGAATTTCGGCTACTGTTTAGATACATATTCAAGGAATATTAATATGATAATATTATATTAATATTCATTTTAGACCCACTTATTTGAGGGAGGCTATGGGCTGACCCATGCCTCTTCCGACACATGCACAACCAGCCACCACCTCTTTTCCGAATGCAACGCCATCGGCCAACCAGAGGGTAGCGCCGGGTACCCAGCTCTGATGCATCGGCTAGCAGAGGCCAGTGCCGGCCAGCATCCCATTGAGGTGAAGTGGGGAGAGACAGCGAGAGCGAAGCCAATTGTGCTCTCTCAGGCTCCGGCTGCAGCATGACCAGGGATTCGAACCAGTGATCCTCGGGACGTAGTGGCAGGTCCCTAACAGTACCATAAAGGCTCACTCCCAGTAGAAGAGTGTGTATCTGTGCTAATCCATAGCCCAGTTTTATTGTAAACAAAAAAAGATGGGGGCAATATAAGTAATATAACCCATAAAACAAGTACACGCAGTGTCACTGATGCGAAGCACCACAAGCTGTATGAGTACTTATAGCACCCCCTTGTGGACAAGCCTGCTTAGTGTTAACGCCAGGTCCACCGTTAACGAATATATGGTACAGCTAATGCTCCCTACCTCTACTCTTAAGAGGAAAGATGCTACAAAGGTTTCTTTGAGGGACGCCATAGAAGAACCAGAGGTAATAGAGGCCCCCAGTCATGCCTGAGTCGAAGTTCAGTAGTCCACCCTGATTTTATGCTAAAATGCTAATGGCTAACGACAACCTAGCTAAACACTTACTATACTATACTATATCTAGCAGTGAGGCCTTCACCACTACACTGCCCTCAAAAGCACTGACTTGTGAGACAGTGTGGGCAGCAAGGCGTCAAGTCAACTACCTCCAGTTTCAGACACAGCCAAAGGTCCTATGCTGTTTCCCACTAGCGCTACACAGGCTCCGCCCCTTGCCTAAACCAGGTGGTGCATTTCCTGTAGTGATAATGCGTCTAACGTGGCTGTGCGCTACATGTGTGAAAAGGCTCGGAAGAAAGGCCGGACCTCGTTTCCCGGAGTTAATATATTAAAGCCCCTCATTTCATGCTAACAGTGTCCAAGTTAGTCTGATTATATCTGAGTTTTAGGGAACGGATATCAATGGATCCAAATGGAAATGGATCAATTCGATTACAGTCCCACATTTCCATGTCAGGAATGGCCAGGCCGTACGGGGGAAAATAAAATCCGACTGGTCAGACTGAGTCAGATGTCAGAAATCTGAATTTTGACATTTGAAAGCACATAGAAATCAGACCCGCGTCTGATTATAAAAGGTCTGATCTGATGTGTTTGTGTGTGTGGTGAAATCGGACAGCGGTATTTCACCAGCCTTTTGTTTGGACATCTTGAGTTACAAAAGTAGTCCAACCTCTTAACAGTAGTCTCTCGCTCCATCTCGCTTTCTCTCTCTCTCTCTTTCTGTTGGCCCACTGGAGGTTGTCCTGCTTCATTTCCCTATTTTCTGCTCTGGCCTGGTTCATAAACGTATTTATAGACACCTCTTCGGGCCCCTGTCGGCACACACACACACACACACACACACACACACACACACACACACTTTTGCCTGCTTTTGGTCTTATGTGCACCATCACCTGATCCAGTAAGTCATGCGGCTTTGTGTCTGCAGGTGGTGCCGTGACCCGCTCAGACGGCTTTTCATTTAGATGATTTCTCCAGGTCTGGAGATATGATGGGGTGGGGTGGGTGTTTCGCTGGGTGTTTGTGATGTGAGATGTGCAAATAGTTTGGGTGATACACACACACACACACACACACACATGCTCACCGGCCACTTTATTAGAAACACCTGTCTTGTTGCTCCACCTTGCTGTTGTACAGTTATATGTATATACACAGTTACATTATGTACAGTTTCTGAGCACAGAGTCAGTTTTGGCTGGACTGTGTTGAGGACGGTCTGTGGTCAGAAAACCAACCTATATAGGGAGGCTGAGCTCTGTATGGGTTGTTAATGGTCACTATGGTATCGCACCACTGCAATACTGGTATCACATAATGTAATAATCTAAAAATCTAGTAATAACCAATCAACACGAGCATACTGATCAATATCAGATGTTCCAGATGTGTGTTCTATACGGGAAGTTCAGGCTTTCTGTATAGTGAACCGATAAGTTAGGGGGAACTCAGTGAGTGGACAGCGTAGAGGCTAACCACGAGCTATCATGCGAACAGCTACCCAACAAGCTAAGGTCAACCTCTCGCGCTAACATGAGAGCGTCCCAACACGCTAACCCCAAATTCAAATAAAAGCCGTGAACCATTGTGCTAACCGCAATGCTGCTACCTTATAAGCTAACGCCAACCTCGAGAACCTTGTCTTCAGTGTTACGCTACGCTATTTTGCTACACCCCTAGAAGGCCTTGGGTCACATACGGGTAGTTCAGGCTTACTGTATAGTGAACCTATACGTTAGGGGGAACTCAGTGAGTGGACAGCGTAGAGGCTAACCACGAGCTATCACCACTGTGCTAACGGCAATGCTGCTACCTAAGAAGCTAACGACAACCTCGAGACCCTTGTCTTCAGTGTTACGCTACGCTATTTTGCTACACCCCTAGAATGCCTTGCTCCACATACGGGTAGCCCGGAGCATTGAAGATGGCTGTAGAGGCCCAGAATGTTTCGGTAGCATTAGCCACAATTAGCGGCAACATCCCTAACGCTGGAGAGGTTACCTGTTACTGGAGTCTGGACCTTCTAGCACTTCCACTGGTGATAAAACTCACCGTTTCTTTTATGTTGCTCTTACGTCTTTTCGACCGACCCGCCAGCACCATTTATGGCCTTACTGCGACGCCAGCGAGTCCAACCCGAGATTAGGCACCCAGATTTTATCTGTAATCGACAATTTCCCACTGCTCTTTTTTACTGCTCTCCATCGGCCTCCGTGGAAATTTCCCTGAACCCTGTTACCTATGCTCACAACGAGTCGCACAGCCTAATAAAGCGCTTGCCGCTGTCGGTGGGTCAAATTGAGAAAGAGAAAGAGAGTGTAGAGGGCTGGGTGGGGGGGGGGGGGGGGGGTAGAGGAGGAGAGAGATTGGAAGTGAAAGGGAGGGCGAGAAAGGGAGGGCGAGTTAAAGAGAGAGCGAGCGCGAGGGGGAGAGATCACACTGAGCAGGAATATTGTAAATGCCAAACAACCACTGATAGAACACAAGGTTGCTGTCGGACATCAGAGCGAGCGAGTGAGCGAGAGAGAGAGAGAGAGAGCGCGAGAGCGTGAGAGCATGCGCGAGAGAGTGGGAGTGAGTGTGTAAGGCAGTCCACTTACAGGAATACTTTGGTCAAAAAAAAAAAAAAGGCTGACAATAAATAAATGAAAACAGCTCCCACTTAGCATTATGCAAAATGACATCAGGCTAATTAGTGCGCCATGCTAATGGATACTAGCTTTCATTCATTCTTAGCATCCACATTAGCATGTTTGATCATGCTGTTCATTTTTAAGAGCTTAACATGGCCCGAGTGTCCTAATGCACGCCACCTGTTGTTTTGGGGTTTTTTTCCGCCAGGCTTCACGGCGGCTGCGATGGTTCCGTACTTGACGGATAAACTATGTCCTTTAATTCCCGAATGGCTGAAATTCTGCTCTTTTCCTCACATTAAACATTAAAGTTATGCATTACTGATCCACTTACCAGGCAAATCGGTCATTTTGCTGCCTGACTAATGGGGAATTAAGTGCCTTGCCCAAAAAAAAGCACACCGGGAGTACAGAATCCAGTCAGTCTTGGGATTTGAACCCATGACCTTTGGGTTATCGGCTAGTTTCTCTTACAGCTAGCATATTTGATGAAACTGATGCCATTATATGAAAGTTCCACTGTGTGCAACAAGATGCTATTTAGCACCTTTTGATAGCCACTAGATCAGACTGGTGGACATTAGCCACTACCTGAAGCAGGAGGATGCTAGTTAGCACCTTTTGATAGCCACTAGATCAGACTGATGGAACAGAATGATGGACGTTAGCCACTACCAGAAGCAGTATGATGCTAGTTAGCATGTTTTGATAGCCTATAGATCAGACTGATGGAGCCGTGTAGACGCTAGCCTCTACCTGAAGCAGGAGGATGCTAGTTAGCATGTTTTGATAGCCACTAGATCAGACTGATGGACAGTAGCCACTACCTGAAGCAGGAGGATGCTAGTTAGCATGTTTTGATAGCCACTAGATCAGACTGATGGAACAGAATGATGGACGTTAGCCACTACCAGAAGCAGTATGATGCTAGTTAGCATGTTTTGATAGCCTATAGATCAGACTGATGGAACCGTGTAGACGCTAGCCTCTACCTGAAGGTGCCTTGCTCAAAAAGCAGAGTACAGAATCCAGTCAGTCTTGGGATTTGAACCCATAGCCTTTTGGTTCTTGGCTAGTTTCTCTTACAGCTAGGCTGCCGGCCATTTGAGACACATCTTGGATGGATTAAAATAGAGATAGCTTTAAAGCTGCTGCTCTGTTTTGTAAAATAGCCGTCCAACATTTGAACCGTTTTTGTCTTCTAGGTTTGCCAGTGTTCTTCCTAGCGTTAGCCGTAGCCAGTTTCCCATCTTCATAGATTTCCCTCCTGTTGTTTGGGAGCCACATCAATCCGGGCTAACTCATGTACGCTAGCACACACACATCCACACCAGCGCTCCTGCTGCTACATCAGTTGTTTTTGAACTGAACGTCCAAGCTGCACGGTTGGCTAGCAAGACAGTGCTAGCTGCTTAGCCAGTTTCCCCCCTAGTTAGCTAGCAGTTAGCTAGTAGGAGTAGAGGCACTGTTTACCTCAGCGTTTTTGAACTCTTTGGGCTGTAAATCCTCTCTTAGCCGAATGCTACACTTCCTCACCTGGGTTGTGAAGCTTCGGATGCTTTGTCTCTCAGCAGTCCCTGAAAGTTTTAGCATACTTGTGCTAAATAAACCACCAGAAGGTCTGAGAAGCTTGAAAAATGCTAGTGTTTTGTAGAAGAATTCCAGCTGTTAGACAGGTGTAGACATTAGCCACTACCTGAAGGTTCCATTTAGTGCAGTTGGAGGCTAGTTAGCATGTTTTTATAGCCACAAGAGTAGACTGATGGACATTAGCCACTACCTGAAGCAGGAGGATGCTAGTTAGCATGTTTTTATAGCCACAAGAGTAGACTGATGGACATTAGCCACTACCTGAAGCAGGAGGATGCTAGTTAGCATGTTTTTATAGCCACAAGAGTAGACTGATGGACATTAGCCACTACCTGAAGCAGGAGGATGCTAGTTAGCATGTTTTTATAGCCACAAGAGTAGACTGATGGACATTAGCCACTACCTGAAGCAGTATGATGCTAGTTAGCATGTTTTTATAGCCACAAGAGTAGACTGATGGACATTAGCCACTACCTGAAGCAGGAGGATGCTAGTTAGCATCTTTTTATAGCCACAAGAGTAGACTGATGGACATTAGCCACTACCTGAAGCAGTATGATGCTAGTTAGCATGTTTTTATAGCCACAAGAGTAGACTGATGGACATTAGCCACTACCTGAAGCAGGAGGATGCTAGTTAGCATCTTTTTATAGCCACAAGAGCAGAATGATGGACATTAGCCACTACCTGAAGCAGGAGGATGCTAGTTAGCATGTTTTTATAGCCACTAGAACAGACCGATGGAACTGTGTGGACATTAGCCACTACCTGAAGCAAGAGGATGCTAGTTAGCATGTTTTTATAGCCACAAGTTCAGACTGATGCAACTGTGTAGATGTTAGCCACTACTTGAAAGTCCCATTTAGTGCAGCAGGAGGCTAGTTAGCCCCTTTTGCTAGCCGCAAGCTTTGTTTTATGTAGGCTGGGGCGCTTTAGGGCCATTTGATGTTTTAGCTTTCCTGAAGCAAAGGAAATTTAAGCCTCCCTGAGATCCTAAGAGGGCGTATTTCACTCTCTGCTTCTCTCTCTCTCCCACTCTCTTTCTTTGTGTGTCTTGCTTTACTCCCTCTCTCTCTCTCTCTCTCTCCCTCCCTCTCTCTCTCTCTCTGGGGTCTTGGTCCTGATGACGAGTTGCTTGTTGAGAAGGCGGATCAGTTAAAGCGTGCCCACTGCGGCGGCGGCGGCGGCTATTGGCGCTGTCCCGCTGGGTTTTAACGTGCCAATAAGTCAAAGCAGCTCTCGCGCTCTCTCTCTCTCTCTCGGTTCCCCCTTTCACTCTTTCTCGTCGTCTGTTTTCTCTCCCCACACCTCTCCTGCCTTCTCGCCCGTCCCTTGCTCTTCTGGTTCTCGTCTTTTCTCTGTCATTGGGCCGCGGGATCGCGGCTACATCTTTAATAGCACAGAGAGAGAGAGGGAGGGAGATGGAGAGAGAGAGCATGTCTTAAATAATGAAACAGGTTGAAGTCTAGTGTGTTGGACCTCCCGTGAGGTCGACGCTGCCATCTGGCCAGACTACGGCCCCCCCAGGACAACACACACACACACACACACACACATATTCGGAAACATGAAGGGAACGAGACAGTGAGACATGGTTATTGTTCATGGTTGGCTACTAGGACGAACAGGACCGAAGTAGAAGCAGACATCTGTAAACTGTCTTTATAAAAGAGAGTGGGTCACTACCATCTGTCTGACCGCGGCTTGTTATCCGACTGGCCGGGCCGCACATGGCGCGCTCGCCGTATATGCTGTGCTGTTTCTCGCCTGATCGGACTGAGCACACTTTGCATGTTTAACTTGCGTGTGCAGTGATGGAGCTTTTAGATAGCCTCTAATGGCTAGACGCAACCAATGAAACGTCCAAAAAGCACTCAGTGAAATAAAGACAAGGGCCTTAAAATCATAGTTACATAAAAAAATGACACCCTTAAATAACGAGCCGGCTCTTTCCCACCACACGCAGCCTGTGGCTTGTAACGGTCGCTTTTCAGCATAGCTTCAAACACTGCCTTAACTCGCAGTGTTAGCTCAGTCGGTATTACCCGGGTTAGCTGAAGCGGGATGATGAATTAGCTGGAGTAGGCCCTGCTGAAAGAGTTCAGCTAGCTTGTAGCACCTGGCTTCAGCTAAACCTCAGCATGACCATGGCTGGTTGGCTGGCTGGCTGACCATCGAACAGCACCTAACCTCGTACCTGAATACTAAGGGCTAGCTGAAGCTGGATACTGAAGGTTAGATCACCCTGAATACTGAGGGTTAGCTGAAGTGGGATACTGAAGGTTAGCTGATCCTAAATACTGGGGGTTAGCTGAAGCGGGATACTGAAGATTAGCTGATCCTGAATACTGGGGGTTAGCTGAAGTGGGATACTGAAGGTTAGATCACCCTGAATACTGGGGGTTAGCTGAAGCGGGATGCTTAAGGTTAGCTGATCCTGAATACTGGGGGTTAGCTGAAGCATGATACTGAAGGTTAGCTGATCCTGAATACTGAGGGTTAGCTGAAGCGGGATGCTTAAGGTTAGCTGATCCTGAATACTGGGGGTTAGCTGAAGCGGGATGCTTAAGGTTAGCTGATCCTGAATACTGGGGGTTAGCTGAAGTGGGATACTGAAGGTTAGATCACCCTGAATACTGGGGGTTAGCTGAAGCGGGATGCTTAAGGTTAGCTGATCCTGAATACTGGGGGTTAGCTGAAGCATGATACTGAAGGTTAGCTGATCCTGAATACTGAGGGTTAGCTGAAGCGGGATGCTTAAGGTTAGCTGATCCTGAATACTGAGGGTTAGCTGAAGCGGGATGCTTAAGGTAAGCTGATCCTGAATACTGAGGGTTAGCTGAAGCGGGATGCTTAAGGTTAGCTGATCCTGAATACTGAGGGTTAGCTGAAGTGGGATGCTTAAGGTTAGCTGATCCTGAATACTGGGGGTTAGCTGAAGCGGGATGCTTAAGGTTAGCTGATCCTGAATACTGAGGGTTAGCTGAAGCGGGATGCTGAAGGTTAGCTGATCCTGAATACTGGGGGTTAGCTGAAGCGGGATGCTTAAGGTTAGCTGATCCTGAATACTGAGGGTTAGCTGAAGCGGGATGCTTAAGGTTAGCTGATCCTGAATACTGGGGGTTAGCTGAAGCGGGATGCTTAAGGTTAGCTGATCCTGAATACTGAGGGTTAGCTGAAGCGGGATGCTTAAGGTTAGCTGATCCTGAATACTGGGGGTTAGCTGAAGCGGGATGCTTAAGGTTAGCTGATCCTGAATACTGGGGGTTAGCTGAAGCGGGATGCTTAAGGTTAGCTGATCCTGAATACTGGGGGTTAGCTGAAGCGGGATGCTGAAGGTTAGCTGATCCTGAATACTGGGGGTTAGCTGAAGCGGGATGCTTAAGGTTAGCTGATCCTGAATACTGGGGGTTAGCTGAAGCGGGATGCTTAAGGTTAGCTGATCCTGAATACTGAGGGTTAGCTGAAGCGGGATGCTTAAGGTTAGCTGATCCTGAATACTGGGGGTTAGCTGAAGCGGGATGCTTAAGGTTAGCTGATCCTGAATACTGGGGGTTAGCTGAAGCGGGATGCTGAAGGTTAGCTGCTGGACGAAAGTATTATCTGAAGCTGAAGTAGCTGTCGGGCTAAAGCTAGTGTGTGTATATCCTGCTGGGGATTGCTGAGGCTGAATCAGTGAGTCATGAGCATGCTCAGAGGGCAGTTCTAGCCTTGTCAGCTGTTTTGCACCACATATAAGGCACACACACACACACACACACACACACACACACACACCTTTGTCTGGAGTGCTCTCTGTACTGGACCGACCCCATGGAATGAGATCAAAGGGAGAGAGATAAAGAGATAAATGGAGAAAGCAGAAGGAAGGGGCTATCCAGGAGACACGGGCAGAGAGACAGACAGATGTATGCATGATGTCTGCTGCTGTGTGGGTCAGTGTTTGGGTTTCTGTGGAGGTCGTGTTGAGGGGGAGGGATTGGTTTGGGGGTCAGTTTTTGCATATTATGTGTGAGTTAAAATTCAGGCCTATCCAAAAGACAGAAATCACACACACACACACACACACAGAATAAGGTATAGCCACCTGTCCGTCTCCTTAATCGTCATATATAATGAAATTCCAGGCTAAAGCACTCCCAGGTCGTACTTATCAATACAATCTGCAGGCCTTCATCAATCACGCTGATTAGCGAGCGGCGCTATATCTTAATTCCCTTACCTCACCCGGGCCAGGGCCATAACACTTCTCCTGTAATCACCGGAAAGCGGAGGGCTATCTTTTAACCGCTCAGGATCACCATCAGAGTGAAGCACTGCTGCTATTAGTTTTAATGCCCTCCTTTCAGACAGACGGACATTCTCGAGCCTCCGTCGCACCGAGCCTGAGATTCGAGTTCAACACCGAAGCCCTGATTTAAGGGCCTGAGATTAGCCTGTAGCTAATGTTGCTGGAAAACAAGCATATTATGGAGGCCTGTTCCTGCCAGGTAGAGGACCAAAATAAAGGTCTGCCTCTGGAAGCGGTGTTGACATTTTTCCTTTTATTTATTTGAACTAATAATGACTTATTTTCACTCATTTTCATTTACCCCTAACCTTCTGCTTTCATTCGCTGGCCAATTTATTAGAAACACCTACCTTGTGCTTCCACTCGCTGGCCACTTTATCAGAAACACCTACCTTGTGTTTCCACTCACTGGTCACTTTATTAGAAACCCCTACTATGTCTTTCCACTCATTGGCCAATTTATTAGAAACACCAAATTATGCTTCCACTCACTGGCCACTTTATTAGAAACACCTACCTCATGCAATCACTCACTGGCCACTTTATTAGAAACCCCTACCTCATGCAATCACTCACTGGCCACTTTATTAGAAATACTAACCTTGTGCTTCCACTCATTGGCCACTTTATTAGAAACCTCTATCTACCCTGTGCTTCCACTCACTGGCCACTTTATTAGAAACACCTACCATGTGCTTCCACTCATTGGCCACTTTATTAGAAACCCCTACCATGTGCTTCCACTCACTGGCCACTTTATTAGAAACCCCTACCCTGTGCTTCCACTCACTGGCCAATTTATTAGAAACCCCTACCATGTGCTTCCACTCATTGGCCACTTTATTAGAAACCCCTACCATGTGCTTCCACTCACTGGCCACTTTATTAGAAACCCCTACGCTGTGCTTCCACTCACTGGCCACTTTATTAGAAATCCCTACGCTGTGCTTCCACTCACTGGCCACTTTATTAGAGGACATTTCTGCCGCAGCTCCTGTGGACGCTTCCTCTCTGTGGTTCTGCTCACAGGCCTGGACCCTGCTGCTGGTTTAATAATGTGTTTACCATAAACAGTTAGCATAACAGCGGAGCGGCTAATGGTGTTTTGCTGTGTGTGAGTGGTTTGCTGAGTGCTAGCGTGGTGATTAGTGCTGCTTTGTTTATATGACTATGACATGGGGGTCGGTGAACAGATGCGTTATGTGCTACTGTGAGGGTGTGTGTGTGTGTGTGTGTGTGTGAGTGTGTGTGTGTGTAAGAGAAAGAAACAGAAATGCGCTTACCTCCATCTAAACGTGTCCTAAAGGAAACCATCGGGCCAATTCCCATTAGGACGCGAAACCACCAGGTTTTAAGTATAATACCCCATATGGACAAATATTTGTGGACACCTCTTCTAATGAATGCAGCAGATAAACATGAACCTATTGGCACCATGCTGCCTGATGCCAGCTGGGCTAGAGGGGTATGACACCCCCAGCAGCATTGAGCTGATGGTGATGGAGCTCCATCCAGTGCTTTTGGGAAGATCTGGGGAGTTAGGGATGAGGTGGTGGGTTGTTGATCATCCAACATCCTGACCTCACTAAAGCTCTTGTGGCTGAATGCAATCACATCCTCACAGCAATGCTACATAATCGAGTAGAAAGCCTTTTTCCTTGGATGGTAGAGACAGTTACTCCAACATGGGTGGGACGTGGGCTCGGTGGGATCCAGGTGGGCCTGGGCTGCAGTTACTGCGCCGTGACTAGCATGTTAGCTCGTGATGCTAATGCTGCACTCCATTTACCTCAGAAGTTGGATGTAGGAGCTGGGAATGACGTCACGCCCGGGTATACTACAACTCCTTTGATCCGTTATGGTGTTTTATGGCAAATTGAACCAAATATGTCCCACCGTTTATGTCCCGGGTTAGCATTGTTAGCACTGTCCCGGGTTAGCAGTGTTAGCGATACCAGACGGTAGCACTTTATACGATACACGTCCACAGATAGAAGTCGGACAGGAGACGCTAACGGACATACATGCTAATAAACTGTACGTTACCTTGTGCTTCCACTCACTGGCCACTTTATTAGAAACCCCTACTGTGTCTTTCCACTCATTGGCCAATTTATTAGAAACCCCTACCGTATGCTTCCACTCACTGGCCAC
>NC_132887.1:37177077-37184577 GCF_030463535.1 Salminus brasiliensis | reverse complement strand
TCACATCCTATCCCGGCCTAGCTAGCCAATCTACACCACACACACAGCTGTCTACCACACCACAGAGTGTGTGTGTGTGTGTGTGTGTGTTTGGGGGTAGGGGGGTGCACAGGATGGACAGTAAGTTAAAGAGGTCACATGTGCATTTGCCACACACACATATGGAGTGTGTGGAGAAGTTTGAAGGGATCACATATGTGTTCATTGAAGTTCAGCACATGGGCCCTTGTCTGTGTGTCTGTGTGCGTGTGTGTGTGTGTGTGTGCGTGTGTGCTATCTCAGTTGTGTATGTGTGTGCAGCAGAAAGGATGAAACCTTGTCTACAAGTGTGTGTGTGTGTGTGTGTGTGTGATATTTTTCGGAGTGCGTCACCCCAGTAATGATGTCACCCGGGGCTCATGTCCCAGAATCCTCTGCTGCTGCTGCTGCTGCTGCACCACTCAGGCAGCTGTCTGCTCTGAGCATGGCCTCAGCACTCTCTCTGTCTCACACACACTCACACACACACTCAGTATCTGCTGCATCTTGTTTGGTTTCTTCCTGTTCGCTCCGCCCCTCAATTATCTCAGCCATCTTCAGTCTCATCATGTAAGTTTAAACAGCCCCAGAAATCAGTGCTGGAGAGGAAAGAGGGCGACTTTGCTTCGAATGAAAGGTCTAGGTGTGTCACCATCTAGTCGACATCAGAGTAGTTAACATCTAGCCGACTTCAGAGTAGTTAACATCTAGTCGACATCAGAGTAGGTAACATCTAGCCGACATCAGAGTAGTTAACATCTAGCCGACTTCAGAGTAGTTAACATCTAGTCGACATCAGAGTAGTTAACATCTAGCCGACTTCAGAGTAGTTAACATCTAGCCGACTTCAGAGTAGTTAACATCTAGCCGACATCAGAGTAGGTAACATCTAGCCGACATCAGAGTAGTTAACATCTAGCCGACATCAGAGTAGTTAACATCTAGCCGACATCAGAGTAGTTAACATCTAGCCGACTTCAGAGTAGTTAACATCTAGTCGACATCAGAGTAGGTAACATCTAGCCGACATCAGAGTAGTTAACATCTAGTCGACATCAGAGTAGGTAACATCTAGCCGACATCAGAGTAGTTAACGTCTAGCCGACATCAGAGTAGGTAACATCTAGCCGACATCAGAGTAGGTAACATCTAGCCGACTTCAGAGTAGTTAACATCTAGCCGACTTCAGAGTAGTTAACATCTAGGCAAAATCAGAGTAGTTAACATCTAGGTAACCTCCACTAGAGGAGTTAACATCGAGCCAACATCAGATTAGTTAACATCTAGCCAACATCAGAGTAGGTAACATCTAGGCAAAATCAGAGTAGTTAACATCTAGCCAACATCACAGTAGTTAACATGTAGCGACATCAAACAAGGTAACTTCTAGCCGACATCAGAGAAGTTAACATCTAGCCACATCAAACAAGGTAACGTCTAACCAACATCAGAGTTGTCGACATCTAGCAACATCAGAATAGTTAACATCTAGTTGACATCTAGTGTGTGTGTGTGTGTGTGGAACATGGGCTGAGATCTTGGGGTTCAGGAGTCTTTTGAATTCAAAATGTTTCTAGAAGGTAGAATGAGGATGCTGTTCTGCCATACGGCTGTGTGTATGTTACTGTGTGTGTGTGTGTGTGTGTGTGTGTGTGTGTGTATGTTACTGTGTGTGTGTGTGTGTGTGTGTGTGTGTGTATGTTACTGTGTGTGTATGTTACTGTGTGTGTATGTTATTGTGTGTGTGTGTGTGTGTGTTTTGTCACGCACAGGTTTTTCTTAAGTGGATGGATAATATGTGGTAGAGTGTGTGTGTGTGTGTTCTGGCTGCAGCTTGAGGCTGTAAGCTCATTAATAAAACATTCCCACATTTATTTCTGCCACGATGACTCTGACTCGCTCTTATGGCACATACACACACACACACACACACACACACACACATACATGCTTAAACACTTCAATATTCCGGGATTTACACATGCTTGTTTACCACAGTGGCTTCTAACACACTTTTGCCTCTGTCTCCAAGTCTCTCTCTCTCTCTCTCTCTCTCTCTCTCTCTTTTTCTCTCTCTCTCACACTCTCGATTTCACACACACACACGCACACGTTTCGCCCGTCTGTCTCCAGGAGGACAGCTTTCTGGTGGGCGAGCAGGCGGGCGGCCCACAGTTGCCATGGAGACGCCTCCTAATTGACAGGGCGTCCGAAAGCGAGCGAGCGCGGCCGGCCGTTAAGACCGCTGATAACAGGCCCGATATCATTTACTGATATTATCGTTAATGGCAATTAATTAGAAGTGGCCTGAGTGGCCTTGCCCATGCCCAACAGTTTTAGCTTAGTCGACTAGGGTATTGAACCCACAACCTTGTGGTCAGCTGCATTGACAGGGATGTTATTCACACACACACACACACACACACACACAGTCTGGAGTGGAGTGGAGTCTTTATTAAATGCTGTAGCTACGAGGCGTGGACGGTTGAAGGCCTGATGTACAGAATCCTTTTACTTATCTCCTTGCTTTTCTCTTTTTTCCTCCTCTCTTGTTCTTTTCGAGTGTCTCTCGCCCTCTCTTTCTCCCTCTCAGCTCTCTTACAAGGCTCTCGCGCTGCTGGGACAAAAGAATAACGCCTTGACATGAAAGCCTCGGCACCGACAAAGCGACGGCAGGAAAGAAGCCAGCGTGTGTTTGGGGGGGTGGGGTGGGTTAACAGAGGTACACGGTGCGTAGGCGTGTGTGTCTTTATACACTCGGTGGCCACTTTATTAGAAACCCGTACCGTCCTGACACCTGTGCTAAAGCTTAGCGGCTAACACGAGCTGCTAGCCTATGCTTCAACTTCAACTGGCTGAAATTACACAGGTGGTGACCTACACAGAATGGACAAAAGTATTGGGACACCTGCTCATTCATTGTGTCCTCTGAAATCAAGGGTATTAAAATGCTTTTGTTGGAATAACTTGAGTCTCTACCGGCCAGGGAAAAAAGCTTTCTACTACATTGCTGTGAGGATTTGATTGCATTCAGCCACAAGACAGTTAGTGAGGTTGGATGATCACCACCTCACTTCATCACGTCTGCTACAGACCTCCAGCTTCTGCCTGGAGGACCCAGCAGGCCGTGGTAAATGATACAGCAGTGTGTGTGTGTGTGTGTGTGTGTGTGTGTGTGTGTGTGTGTGTGTGAGGCTTCAGGGACTCACCGAGCAGGTCAATAAAGCACTCTGTTTATTTGTTTATTCGTGTTTGTTTGTTTGTTTTGGGGCTTTTTCTCGTTCATTTTCTGGTTGATTTTGAGCATCGGAGTGTGAAAATCAGACCGTTGCATTTCACGCCCAGGAGGGGGGCACGGGCAGTGGACTGATAAACACACACACACACACATACACACACACACACTACAGGCACAGTGAAGGTCAAAGAACATCCGCTTGGAGGTCAGTCGTGACGCTGTAGCTCAACATCTGGTCCTACACGACCTACCCTTGCATGGAAACGGGACCCCAGTGACCGCCCCTGACCCAGAATGTTAATAGGGTGGTAGTCCATCTCAGTAGCACAGCACATATCAGCACAATCCACCTGAAATCCACTGCATGTCCAAAAGTTTGTGGACCCCCTTCTAACGCATGCCTTCAGCTGCTTCGAGATGCACCCATTGCTGACACAGATGTGCAAATGCACACACACATACACAACTTGTCTAGTCCCTGTAGAGAAGTACAGTTAATAGCGTAGGCCTACTCTCTGGAGCAGATAAACATTAGCATTGCACCAAGCTGCCTAATGCCAGGCCAGGTGTGGGCTAGAGGGGTCAGGGGTTCCCTGGACAGGAGACACAGTTACTCCCAACAAAAGCAGGGTACTTTTTTTTTTTATATACCCTTGATTTCAGAAGGTGTCCAAATACTTTTGTCAATGTAGTGTAGCTGTAGAACATTTATGATACATGACATTTTACTTAGTTTAGCTTAGTTTCCCCTTAGTTACCCCTTTTAAAAACACTGGGCAATCCTCACTTGGTAACACTGTGCTGTTGAAAGTACCTCCACCATGTTTAAAGCTGTGGACTTTGCTATATTACACCAGTCAAGCAGAAGAGAGTTTAAAACCTCCGCCCAGACGTCCGCTCTTACCGTTTTGTGGAGGGGAAACTCTGTTAGCCTAAGAGCTAATTTAGCTAGGAGCCTCGGTGCCCTCAGGAGCCTCAGAGCTGCACAACCGAGCCATTTCTCCGGGTGAGGAGGCCCTGGTGTTGGTTTGTCCTCCAGGCAGGCGCTGTGGACGTTTGTTTAGGTGGACGTTTCGGAGGAGCCACAGATGCAGGTCCTCTTGAGTCGGATAGTTAGTTAGCTACCTACATGGCGTCCACAGCACTGGCAGTGGATCCACCGTAGCCAAAGATGCCACCCCCCCCCACCATTGTTTAATGGAAATAAGGTGGAGAGTCCAGCATTTCAGCATTTCACCTGTAGCCAAAGGGGAATTTCCACATTCCTGGAAGTAAAGCAGAGCTGATACGGACTGATCTGGTCTGATGCTGGACAGTGTGCTGGACTTTAGGCTAAGAGTGACTGAGTGGAGTCTCATTAACGGTTAATAATCAAACAGGGACGGCCTCATCTTCCTTCAGCCAGAAGTACTTCTCCATCCCTCTCACCCCCCCCCCCCACCCTTCCCATTTGGCTCCTTGTTTTGAAAACCTGCATAAACTTCAGCATATTTTCCATGACTTCAGTCCCTGTGAAACACTCTCTCGCTCTCTCTCACACACACAACACACACACACACTGTCCCCCCGGTGAAACCAGCTTGGCTGGTCCTTGCCGTGAGCGTGAACAGGAGGAAATGGGTGAATGGAAGAATGTCGCCCGGGCAACCGGATAATGTCCCCAGAGCAGTGTGCACATGCATGTGTGGGTGTGTGTGTGTGTGTGTGTGTGTGTGTGGGGGGGGGGGGGTCACCTTTGCCCATAAGGATGTTGTTGGATTCAGTGTCATCTTTAAGCTCATGGAGGTCTGTGTTTACGTTACGGTGTGTGTGTGTGTGTGTGTGTGTTCACTAGCTTAAAGGTTATGTGAGTATGACTCCCACAGGGTAGATATATATAAACACACACACACACACTGTTAGTGTGTGTGTCCCTCCGGAAGGACCTGTGTATGTATTAGTGAATGACCAGTGTGTGAAATACACACTTAATGTTTTAATGGTTTGGCAATGGTCTGTCCTGAAGTGTGTGTGTGTGTGTTGTGTGGTGTGTTTCCTTGTTTAGGGTCTGGGTTGGTTCCAGTGTTTAGGGGTCTTAGGGGTCTATATTCCACCTTTTGCTTGTGCCCCAAGAGCAGCACAATTCCAGATCTCATTCCGTGTATTCCGATGGATTTTCCGCAGTGGGGGGGGGTGGGGCAGTGGGGGTGTTTGTTTGTCTGTACGTGGGCATGTCCGAGCGTTTTGGCGGCTGCGGTCATTTTCTCTACCGACATTTTCCAAAACACGGCATGCCTCGGTTTGGCCTGTGGCCGGCAGGAGCCTCCGGAGACTCTCGGCCCTAAGTGACCCGTCCCCAGGCCCTGGTCCCGCATGGGTCTGTCCCAGGGTGGAGTGTTCACCACCCCTCCCCATCCCACCCCCCAACACTCCTAGCCCCTGAACCTAGGGACTTCCCTGTGTAATGCGGGCCAGTTTGACAGAGGGGGGGGGGGGGGGGGGGGGGTGAGAGAGAGAGAGAGAGAGAGAGAGAGAGAGAGAGAGAGCAGTGTAATCAGCGAATGGAGCAACTGGACAGATTCCAACACTGCAGAAATGAAAACCAGCCATGGGAGAGAGGGAGGAAGAGGGGGGAGGTAGAGAGAGGTTGAGAGACAGAAGAGAGAGAAAGGGAGACGGTGAGAAAGAGTCATAGAGACAGAGTTAAAGGAAAGTGAGACAGTGGGAGAAAAAAGATACAGAGGAGAGAGAGAGATAGACAAGAAATGATACAGAGAGAGAGAGAGAGAGAGAGAGGGAGGCAGACAGTGAGAAAGAAGGAGAGAGAGAGAGGGAACAGAGCAACAGAGAAAGAGGGAGGGGAAAGGTGGAGAGAGCAAGGCAGACACAGTGAGAAAGAAAGAGAGAGCGAGCGAGAGAGCATTAGAATGAAAGTGAGAGATGCAGTGGTGCATTGTAGCAGGGCGGACTGATAAGGGCCAACAAGAATGTGATGAAGTGTGTGTGTGTGTGTGTGTGTGTGTGTATGTTGTGTGAGTGTAGAGGTGTTTGCCTACAGCGCTTGATCCAGATGGTTGTCACTGAGATGGAACTCGGCCAACAAGGACTCTCCCACCCACCATACCCACCAGCCGGGAAACGGCCGTTTAGAGCTCAGTTGAAGTCCATATCAGGCTCTCTCTCTCTCTCTCTCTCTCTCTCTCTCTCTCTCTTGCTCTCTCTTGCTCTCTCTCTCTCTCTCTCTCTCTCTCTCTCTCTCTCTCTCTCTTGCTCTCTCTTGCTCTCTCTCTCTCTCTCTCTCTCTCTCTCCCATCTATTTGTGGAATGCTCCTTTTTTCATTGCTTACCCCCAGCTAATCTCAAACTGGTGTGTGTGTATGTGTATGTGTGTGTGTGTTTATTTTGATCAGTTCTCATGCAGTAAGTCTGTAGTATTGGACCCTCCGCTCCACTGGGGCACATTTCAGAATTTTTGAAGTGCCTATTTATTTATTATTATACCCCCCCCCCACTACTTCCCACCCCCCCGGTTCTGTGGAGCCAGTTCCCCAGGATGGTATTTTCCAGCTCTGTTTCCCTCAACCTATAGCAGACCCCCCTCCCCACCCCGTCATAGTTGACTGTGTAGCATCGTCCAGTCTGGAGCACACTGAAGCGATAACACTCTGCTGGAAAAAACAACAACAACCCAAAGCCGTGTCCCAAACTGTGCCCTGCTCACTACGTAGTGCACTGGGGTAAGCAAGGGGAGGCTGTGTGTGTAACTCACTGCCCCTCAGTTGTGTGTGTGCTGTGTGTGTGGAACCGGACGAGTCGTGTTCTTAATGAACCCAGTTTTCAGGCCCAGAGTCCACCTCCAGGGTTCATTTCTGCACCACTAGGCCGCTTTTTTCTAGCCGCGTGCTCTCCCTGGCCCTAAAGGTGCTTCTTCCTAATTGTGACGTACTCGTACACACACACACACACACACATTAAACACCATACACCATAACACTAAATGAACACTTATCTCTCTCTTTCCCATTCACCATCTCTCTATGTCTCTCGCCCCTTCACTATCTCTCTCTGTGTCTCTCTCTATGTCTCTTGTCTCTCTCCTCTATTCACTCTCTCTCTATGTCTGTCTTCCATTCACTATCTCTCTCTATGTCTCTCTCCTATTCGCTCTCTCTCTATGTCTATGTCTCTCTCTCCCATTCACTGTCTCTCTATATGTCTCTCTGTCTCTCTCCTCTATTCATTATCTCTCTCTATGTCTCTCTCTA